>NW_024581093.1:4768787-4791287 GCF_017639235.1 Corvus kubaryi | reverse complement strand
CAGGCTAGGTATGGCCCAGGAGTAAATGATATTTAATTCTTGGAATATGAGGTGGTAGGGGAGAGAGAAAGACTGTTCCAACTATATTGAAATCTCAGCAGGTAATGGGGGTATTATTAGAAATAAAAATGCTTTGTGGATGTCTAGAATTTATGTTCAGATCTGTGTCTAAAAAGCACTCCTATAACCTTTGGAATCATTGAGTAACCTCTTAGTTTCTACTGCTATCTTCTTACTTGCTGGCATTCACAGGCTATTGAAAAGAAACCACAGAGTTACAAGAAAATGAGCACTGTATGTTCAGGGAAAATGCTTGAGCTTTACCACTTGGGAAGGAAATTAAGTGGTTAGTGATTTGCATAATGTGGGCAGCACCTTCTACAACATCCTTTATCAGAACCAAAATGACTCATGTCAGACCACAGAGTCCTTTTGAAACCATGGCGCTGTTTCATGTTCTCTCTGAACCTCTACATACTGCACGGTACCACTGTGTCCTGTTACAAGTTTTCATTTTGCACAATGTAGACCTTTTTAATATTTATCAGCATGCTGCCTCTAACTTGATACATTTGTACTGCACAGAAATTGATTTTCAAGAAATGTGTTTTGGATTTTTCGCACGCTTATGGGGCTTGAGAAATGCATATTTGCATAGAAATAATCTTTAGTGAGCTAAATTTTAGAGTATGTCAAATTTATAAATATCACTACTGTAAAGACATATTTTTAGAAATAGATTTCTGGCACAGTTTATTTCAATTCAATTTTTCACGTTTGTGTCACCAGTATGGCTTTGGCTTGGTACTTTCTAATGCATTTGTTTTTGGCATTCATGTTTTAGAGATTAAACTTTTCCATTGTCTTGCTCAGGCAGCACAGCCTGAAAATGAAACGAAGCAAGTGAGGAGCTTTGTTTAAAAAACATCCATTTGGTTTGAGACATGTGGCCAGTAAAACTTACCTCCCTCCTTTTTCTTCTTTCAATTCCAAGCAGAACCATATTACTCGGTTCTTCTGTTACTTTGTCCCTTTACTGAAAAAGGAAGTTCTCTATTTGTGAACCTCCCAGACATCTCTAAGGCTCATTTAGTTTCCTGTGGCTGTTCCATTTCAGAGCAACTGCTGTGGCTCTGCTCTTACCTTATGCCATTGAAAAAATACAGATGCCTCATGCACAATCATAAACAAGTGATAAATTGAATTTGTTTGTTGGTAGAGAGTCCAGAGTTCTATCTGAACAAGAACAATATATGCTTTAAACACATGTAGTAATACGTGTGTATGGAACTGCAGTGTGTGCTCTAAACTCTTCGGGTTGGGATGTCATTGCCATGGCACTGAAAGGATGTTGCAAATTTCTTCTCCAGCTCCAGATTTCCATCCTAGAAATGGGCTTTGTGTTCACAAAGGAAACCATCGAGGAAGGAAACTGCCTTGCATCCCCCCAGTTTTTGAGGGTCCTCTGCAGTAAGGCAGCACTATTGTGCTTATCTGTTTGGTGTCAGGGGACACATAACTCATTTTTCCTATTGCCTGAAGTAAGGAATTAGGCTCAAGAAATAATAAACAAGCCTAGTTTCTGTGGAGTTGAATGGAAAGATACACTTATCCCAGAAGTAAATTTCGGTTAAGGCCTCAAAACAGTCTGTAGGCTTGTTGATGTAACAGCTTGACTTGGTTTAGAGTAGATGTGTTCCAGGGAAAAGCCCAGCTCCAAGATATGGCTGCAAGTTATTGCAGTGTTCCTAAATTTTGCTGTAAGTATCATTATGCCACCTGCATTTTTTAGTCTCTGCAGTGTAAACACATTTAACTGTGGTACCTTGACAGAATTTCTGCAGCTGCTTCCTCTTCTAAATACTGTGCTTGATCTTTGTATATACATAACACGGGCAGAATGACTTGAGGCCAGTTTTCTACTCCCTCTGGAAACGAGCCACTGGTGTAGAATTCATGAGGCTCCTGCTAATCAAATGTCTCTGTGCACTGGCAAAAGTTTTGCTGCATTCACTGGTGTAAGGTTCCATGTACATTTTCAGGTGCTGCTCTTCTTCTCATGTCCTAAAAAGTGACCTAACATCAGGGAAGGTGCTTGGCTTGGCCCAGGGCACTCTCACCATGAAAAACCAAGGTACCACAGAGGGGCATTTCTCAGTGGGAGAGTCATTTAGCTTTGCACTTGTTCTTCTTCACTAGTCAAATATGTTGGCCCTTAAGGAATGGTATATGTGGTCTTTGGGTTTGTAGAAGCATGTTACTCGAGAAAAAAATCTCTATTTGCCGATTACATCTTCTATTTGCACATATAAATATTATAAATACAGTATAATAGCCTGTTCCCTTGTTTATGTATGTTAGAAGATTTAAGGCATTGCAGTACATAAAGAATTAGGTTTTTTAATATGTGGAAAAAGGAGGGAGAAGGAGGTCAGGGCATCAGGGTTGAATGTAGCTGTGTTTAGGAACAAATGCTCAGTGTCACACATGGTGGACAAATTTCTCTATGCTGGCTTGCTCTTTAAAAAGCTGGTAACATCCACTATGAAATATTGCTGCTGTCCTGATTAAAAATAAACCAAAACAAAATACAGTACAATACTCAAGGCATTCTTTTCATCGGACTATATCAAAAGTGAGAAGAATTTAGGAAATCCATTGTAAAATGGTCAAGGGGAAGGAATTTTTCTATGAAATTCTCTTTGACCGGTTGAAATAGCTTAAACACTATTGACCATTCTCCCACCAGCTCAGTGATGTGTGGCATTTTGAATCATCCATTTTCTATGAAGACTACCTGGGGTTAGCATATCATTACTTGATAACAGAGTTTCAATTCTAACCCAGTGGCAGCGCTGAGCTTTAAGCTGGATACACTTGCAGGCTCATCCAACCCTACATAATTGTCTGTACATTTATTTTATTGTCAACTCAGAAACAAGCTGAAGAAACTAACTGTTTGCTTTAGAACACATTAACTTCTTTATCACATTAATACTGACTCATATCTTATTTCCCAGTTGCAGTAACAAAACCATTCAACTATTTCCCTCACAGGACAATATCTTTAATAGCTTCTGTGTGTTTCCTATTTTTGGCTGTTTCTGTATAAACAGACTAATCTAATAGCATACTGAACCATCTATACTTGGCAGAAATTCAGCAACTCACTCATTTCTATGGCAAGCTGGGATGCCAAGGGAAAAAAAAATCCTCACATTTATTGCACTAAGATCTTTCTTAAAGTTGTCTTTTATAAGTGTAATATGGCTATCCCTTGGGTTACTGCAGCACCTTGACTGAAGAACCCCCCACATTTATTGCAGTAGAGGATAACCCAAATAGGAGGGCATTATTCCCTTCACAATGTCCACAGGAATTCATTTACCTAATGTATTCATTCTCTCTCATGTGCACTGCTTTAAATGGTGGTAAAGCATACACTTTAAAATATTGTTGGAAGCCAGTTGGGAAGGCTGGAGAGACAATCTGGAAGTCACTGAAAAATGCTTTTATGTAGTCATCTTGCTTGGGATATTCAGCTATCTGTGGCAAATCAAATTTTGTTGTCCCTCCATGGTGATCAGCAGCTGTGCTCTGAAGCCACTCAAGACATGTCCCCCATCCATTCTGTGGCTCTGATCCCAGTGTACCCCCATGGCTTCCATGGATAAATTGGTGAAATCCATGCTTCTGTTTCTGGCTGCTGCTCTGTGCCTCAGGATATGCACTTCAATGTACATTTATTTTGGGGCAGTGCTATCTTAAGCGGTCTCAGGCTCCTGCTTCCCTGAGCGTCCCTCCTCATTAAAGTCAGCACTTTTCCATGGTTTATATTTCAGTCAGATTAGTTTCCTGATCCAGTTCATTGCACGCTCAGATAAATTCTTGCACCAGCAAAAACAAGGCAGAAAGAAGTACGCAAAGACAGTGAGTATTTAAGCCAGTTTAAGAAGCTTCGGTCATAGACAAATGTCCAGCCATGGTTTGGTGTCTCTGCAGTCAAAGCAGGAAAACAATATCCTACATTTCCTACCTATGGTGGGTTGGAATTTGTGATAAATGTTTGAGCTATTGATGAATGTAGCTATAAAAATGCAAATTGTGATGGTTTTCTTATTGTTTTACAATGTATCAGCTGCAAAGTCTCTTAGAGTGAGGGGGTTTATTTAATTTTGGGCATTTATTGATACTTACAGATTTATTTATGTAATTGACATTTTAATGTCCCTGTCCTTGTAATATTTGGGTGTAAGGAGATTATTGAAACCATCTAGATCTGAAATCAATGCATCTCTAATACAGGGAGGCTCGTTACCTGCATTGGCCTAACTGAACAAAAATAGCTCACTATTGGACTGTACTCAAATGCACAGTGGTAATGCCTTACTTTAAACCAGAGAAATATTGAAGTCTCTTAGGCTTTCCATTTCCTTGCTTGTTTTTTAGACTGTATTTTTAACATTATTTTTGCTATAGTAGGCCAAGTTCATCCCTAATATAACTGTATTGAAATCAGTGGGGAGACTTGTAATTTTAAGAAAAAAAGACAGTAAAGTGCTTTGCTGGATCAGGGCCTAAAAGGATTAGTACTGTGGAATGCTTATGGTGGCCACTGAGGTAACTGTATGAATAAAAGTAATTTTAATTGCACTGGAGCAGTTGGGGAATTTTATTCCACCTCTTAATAAAAGAAATAAAAAAATAGAATAGACTCCCACTGTCAGGCAGAGAATCCTATAGAACATTTCACATGGCTTTGCAAATATTGAAACAGTACAAAAAATTCAGAAGTCTGAGGCATAAACTCCCTAGCTTTTGTTTTGTGGCTTGTGCACGTTTTAAAGCAGGTATTTGGGACACAAATTATAAGACCAATAGGGAGTATTGATTTTTAAGTATAACTATAGTGGCTTTGAGCCCATTCTATGTTTTTCATTAAGGCAACAATTGGAGATTTTTTTTCCCAGAGAACTGAAGCTAGCTGATAATTTCTTATTGTATTCTGTGAAGGAAAATGATGAACAGACAAAGATGATTTCTATATTCAGCCTTTTCCTGATTCCCCAGGAAAACTTGGCATCAGGTGAAACATCTGGTAGAATACAAGCTCTTCTCTTCCAGGTGCACCAAAGGTGGCTTTGGGACTAGTATTTTTTCCACTAGAAGGAATTTGAATGTAGTGTGTGTAAGGCCTTAATCTCCAGTATTTAGTAAAGATACCTTATATTTAGAGTGAAGGGAGGGGAAAAACAAAGACACCTAAATTCATCACAGAGGCTCAGGACAGGTGCAGGAAGGGCTTCACAGGTCTCAGCCTGGAAAGCAACAACCTGAGGCAGAATTGTATGTTAATGGAACATTCCTTCCATCAGTCTGTGCAACTCTTGAGGTTTTAGAACTCAGCATTTGAAATGCAAGAATATTTAGTTGTTATGGGTTTTTTTTTTTTAGTTTTTTCCTATCTAATTGTGAAGTATTCCAGTTACGTGCTTGAACTAAATGAGTGACTCTACAGATTTTGCCATTTACTCCAGGATTTGAACTTGATAGGTCATGTCATAATGACCTCATAATTTTGAGGGTGAGTACTTGTTTGGGGAATATAAGTGACGTAATGGCATACTGATGCAAGAGCACTTGCTCTGGTTTTGGATGCTGCTAAAACCCAATGTCCTCGGACACGTGGCATGGAGGAACAGTGCCAAGTGTTGTTCCCGACTCTACAGTGCCTCCTTTGTGTGGCAAAGTTTTAGCTCAGGTGCTTTAGTTAAACTCAAGTGAACTAATTGAGTTTTTCTGTTTAAGTTCCCCTTGTGCTTTAAAGCAGGTAGGTGCAGCTGTAATCAACTGTTGTACTGGGCTGTAGTTAATGCTGAGATTCACTGACAGAGGAAAACAGTCTCACTGTCCAAAGTAGAGAGTTATTTGTTAATCCTCTCCTTTTGTAGCCATCCAGTAATTCATTAGTAGAGAAATGTATCTGTGCTCATTTCTAGGAAAAACATTCATGAAAATAGATGTTCAGTGCAGGTGCTAGAAATGAGGATTTCACTGTAGGTGCAGGGCTCTTGCCCGTGGGTGTGCTCTGCAAAGAGCTGGGAACTGACACACACACACCGTGGTTTTCTGATGTGTCAGCAATGCTAAGATGTTGGATTTTGCCTGCAATAACAACTTTGAAGGTGATCATCAAGCATTCAGTTGAATTTGTACTCCTGTTTCTAACATCACTTTGCTTGATGGTAAAAATCAGAGTTTATATTCACACAAAGATTTGGGCACTTCTTCAGGTTGTTTCTGAGCCTTGCACGTGGCTGTTTGCTGTGTGGCCCTGAGGTCAGGCAGTACTTCCTCCCTTTCTTTTTTTTTTTTTTCTTTCTTTCTTTTTTTGCCTGTGAGTTGAGGTCTGAACATTGCTGATTTTTGAGCCTCAGATAAGATCAATTTTCCAATTGTGTAATACAGTACCTGGCTTTTCTGAATGGCACTGTTAATTGTCATTGACTATAATAGAATATGAATAGCACAGCCACTTGACACCAACTTAATGGTTCTGACTTTTCAATGGTGCCAAGAGTGTAAGGCTAGAGGGGAAAAAGGGTCAGAGGAGAGATAAGAGCTTCCGATTCCACTGAAAAAGATTAAAGCTTCTCTATCTTTCAAGTGGTACTTGTGAGGGTCACCATTTCTATGAAGTCACCTTTAAACTGGAAGTGATTGAGAAATTTCTAGTACAAAAGGTCTCTTAGAACAACTCCACCCCCCTCCTCCACAAGGTTTTTCCAGGTTAATAGGCAAATAGAAAGATGCAGGTCTGAGATGGCTCAAGGAGAAATGTGGGCAGTGATATTGTGGATGACACAACCTGCCCAGAGAGCAGCATCCTAACCCTGTTTCCCCTAAGGAAGAATCACTCTTGTTTACTGCTGTTTTGTCCAGCTGGGAGCTCTGGGAAATTTTGTGATTCACTTTAGTACCTCTTTTAAAAAAGCTTACTGTCCTTAAATACACAGCTATCACTGCCTTCTGGGAATCTGATCATACACAAGATTACCTGCCTAATCTGATCACAGCAGTTCTCGCCCTTCTGGGCTGTGAGGGACAGAGGCCAGGAGCAGAAAGATGTTTTATTTCCCTTCCTTTCTGGAACATCACTGCAGGGAACAGTCTTTTTTCAATGCATTAAGAACCTGTCATTACTTGTATGGAATGCTAGATTATGGATTTTACATTGTTCTTATTTTTTAATATAATTTCTCAGGGATATCAGAACATCTGGTAGCTAAATGAGAGGAGTAATTGCTGTGTGGAAATCTGGGAGAGGTACTTGGTGTGCAGATGGAGATGTGTGTTTGAGTTGTGCGCAGGATGCTTTGAATGTGGGGCAGGCAGGGTGCTTCAAACTGACAGAGGGCATCTTTACATCAGATATCTGGAAGAAGTTGTTCCCTGTGAGGGTGGTGAGGCCCTGGCACAGGTTGCCCAGAGAAGCTGTGGCTGCCCCATCCCTGGAAGTGTTCAAGGGCAGGTTGGACCAGACTTGGAGCAACCTGGGACAGTGGAAGGTTGGAACTGGACGATCTTTAAGGACCCTTTCAAGCCAAACCATTCTGTGATTTCATGATTCTTGTACTGACTGAGTCCTTAGCACTTATTCCACAGGTGCTGGAGGGTCAATCCATGCATACAAAGTTTGGGTCAGCACAATGTGTCAGACTTACGTTGAATTTGTTTAGATGAGACCACAAAACCAAGGTGCTAGACAGAAACAGGAGTCATTTATTTGTCTATTTGTGTTCTGATGTTGAAAGAATGCTATTAATGTGCAAGGGACTGACTCAGCAGAGTAGTAAAATACTGGCAATGTTATGGTTTCAGGTGTTTCTGAAGGAAGAATTCAAAAAATCAGAATAGATGGGAAGCATGAAGAACCTCTGTGAGATCATTCGTGTAAATACCTGACATGAAATAAAGTTAATCTAGAATTTAAATACCAAGTAAACAGATATTAGAAGGAGGGAACAGTCTAGTTATCTTAATATATCCAAAAGGACTGGTATAAAAAAAATCTTCAGTTTTCTTGAATCTGAGTTGGGCAAACTCTGCCAATTTACACAAGTTAAAAATATTAAAGGGTTGCCTTCTGAGTGGTATGTGTCAGTGGGTATTTCACTGTTGTAAGGATTTGGGGGGGTGGAGTTGTTTTTGATGTTTTAGCACTAAGACTGTTGTTTGGGAACAAAGCTTCCAGAAATGGTTGTCAGGGAAAGTTTCTTTATTCTGCCTGATCTAAGTTTTCCCAGTAGATTTCTGTTTAAAAAGAATAAACAGAAAAAAAAAAAAAAAAAAGCAAAACAGTAGAAGTGAGAATTAGATATAAATATGACACTAAACTATATCTTTTAATACAAAAGAACTCTTTTTTAATTAGAAGCTTGGAAGGACATATCCTTTAATTGCTGCACTTGTAGTTTCTGGGCCATCAATATCCTTGCTTCTTTCATTAATAAACTGGCAAGTCAAGTAGGAAAGCTGCAGGAGTATAATTTTTTCCCTTAAGCTCTACTTAATCAACAGCAGACTTGATCAAACAGAAAAAAGAAAATGTAAATCAGTTGCATTAATTCTGCTGGCAGTAAATAGTAGGAAGAAAGCTAAACATGAAAGAATGCTCATTTTGCAGCTGATATCTGGGGTAGGATTGAAAAGGAGAAACAGGTAGTTAAACAGCTCTTTAGATTGTGAGTGACTAGGGGAATACTGGGGTTTATGTATGGATTAGCACGGTGATAGACCCTGAGTAGCAAAAGACGATGACTAATTACCTGACAGAGCAGCACTCCATTCGCCTTGGTCATTGAAATTAATTTCTGTTTTCAGGACTGGCAGAAAGCAGCTGCAGAATTTCAGTTCAATACTCAAATTAACTAGGAGTCTAAATTATTTCTTTGCACATACAGTATTAGAGGAGTGGGTTACTAAATTGATCTTGATTTTACACACTGAGGCAAGAATTATTCCACCTTTTCATCTGAAGTCCATGTCCCCTGAAATCAGGGAATAAAACCTGTGCTGTAATAAACTACTTGTCACTGGTGTGAACTCTGTCAGATAGTTAACATCTTAACATTTCCTGGAATCTCAGATGAAGGAATTATAAAATCAAGTCTTCTGGGTTGAAAGAAAATTTTACTACCTACTCTGCTTGAATAAAATACACTGAGTTGGACTTAGATGAATTCATAGTTTGAATAGGATGGTGCCCAGGAATTTGTTTGTTTTACAGTGTGTGTCTTGACAATCTGGTGTATTTGTAACTTCACTGACCGATAAAAGAGGTGGGAAAGCTGTCAGTGGGTTATTACGGATGAACTTGTAATAGTTTGAGGCATGGCAATAGAAAAAAGGGAAAGCCAACTGCATAAAACCTGCAGAATCAACTTTGTAGGAAAAACCTCCATACACTAAAATGAAGTCATACATCCCACGATCCTAAAATGCAGGAATTCTGCCAGATTTCCGCGTTGGCAGTTGACTCATTACATCCATGAGCATTTCTCCTTTTGCCAGTAGCAAAACTCCCAGAGCCTTTTTTCTGTTTAAAGGTTCCTCATATTTTAATTTATTTATTTGGCAAAAATAAATCTGAAGTGTTTATAAAGTAAATAAATATGAGAGGGAGGAAAAAACAAGAGTATGAAAAATGGAATAAATATTTGATATTCAAGAGTAAATTTTATTTCAATGGAAAATTAGCCTGGAGGAGTGTGTGAAAGCTTTTTTTTCAGCACATGTGCCCTATACTATTCTTGCTGAATAAATTATGTTACTTCCTGCTCTTTCCTGCGTGCTGCCTCTCAATAGGCACTTCTAGGCAGAAGGATTACCACATAAAACCAGGAGCTTTTATCTTACTGTATCGCAGTCCTGTGTGGAATCACTGCTGTAACCGGTCACCTTAGTAACTAAAATGTGTTTTATTTCCTTTGGTGATGCTAAGCCAACACAGCTATGGAAGAATGGATCAGATTTTATTCTGGTTCCATAATGGATTTGTAGAGCTAGCAGTTATTTAGAAAAGCAAAAACAAAACCAAAGAACATTCTTTTAGTCAGACACTGCGCAAACTTGATCTCGAGGTCAGTGAGACACAATACACTGAGAAATGTGCTCTGGCATTTTAGAGTCACATTTCACAGTATAGTGGTGGTAATGATTATGAGGTTATATACAATAACTTATTTGTATTGTTATAAGAAATCTACAAAGCCAATTTTGTTAAACTGAAAGTTAAAATTTATTTTAGACTCCAGTACAGATGTTAATAAGATTAGAATATTGTGATCATGTTAAAAGTTTTATTCCCTCCCTAGTAATTTCTTTCATTGTCCTTTTGCTCTTCAGTTCTATTGTCCAGGTATTATTTTATCCCTTTACATACTCTCTGTGTTTTATTTTTGCATTCATTTAAAGACCTTGTATTTTTTTTTGCATATCAAAAAGAACCAGAAGAATCACTACAAAATGACACATGGTCTTAGACATTGTTTTCCTGTTCATCTTGCTGATGGAGACAGAGTTCTGTCTCTTTGTTGGTATACCAAGAATCTTGAATTAAATTGCATTTAGGCAATTGATTTGAGCTGGCTTTGCACAGAGATGTAGGTATCATTTATTCTTTTATGTTCTGGAAAATTAATATTCCTCATATTAATGCCAAGATTGTACCATGATTACCATTAAGCAACCACTAGTATGAATTCCCTTGCACTGCCATTACAGCAGATGATACTAATGATATGTTTTTTTCTTTGATGTGGATAGCACATAGTCCTGAGAGTGTGCTAGACTGAGAACTACAATATTTCAGATGTATATTGGTTATCTAAGTAATTTTTTTCTTATTTCAGCCTATAGTAGAAGGCATCATTAATGATAGAGCAGATAAGGGTTTGTGATGGTCACATCTGCAAGTCCGTTGTCTACAAATGTGAAAATAGGGTCAGCTCTGAGAATGGCTTTGGGAAAGAAAACACAAGTGCATTGAACATCTCTCAAATTGAACTCATTTTAGTCAGTCTGTTTTCAAGTGATTTCTACCAAATGCAGGATTTGAAAAGCTCAATTTATCTTTGTCATTCACCTGAACTTCCATTCTTCAAGTGTATATCACTCTCTATTAAAATACTGATACATCACTTCTTACATAAAACTTCTGTGTTGCAAAGGATAACCTAAGATATATAGATTCAGGATATAAATTTGCTTGCAGGAATTGTGAAAAAAAGCTTAAAGAAAATGGGAGAATTTTAAGAAACTGTGAGAAAAGTAAAAAATGATAAATATTAATTCACTGACTTCTAAGAAAAAATTATTAAAGGATGTTCTGCCCTTCTAGACACTTGTCCAGCATGGAGTCTCTTCCTTTTGCTCTGTGCTAACTCAGTATCTCAAGAATCCTGTGGAAATTTTTTTTGTTTGTGAAATATTGTCTTCTCAGCACAAGGCCATTGCCGTGGTCAGGAACCTCTGGTGGTCTTGCAGGGGTAAGAAAGTGAAAAACCTTCTGTTCATTGTGGCAGCTGACACAACAAGGAGCACTGGTGAGCAATTATAGTCTCGTGACCATATACTGTAAGTTGTTTAATTGTCTTTTGCTCGGAGTTAAACCAACTGGAAGCTTCAGATGGCAGGGCACTGCCATTTTTCAAGTGAAATTGCAGAAACAGGAAATCTATAAAGAGGGCACATATTTCACACGTTTTCTCCACTTGCTGCTGAGACCATTATTAATGCTGCAATTTAAAAATAAAAGATACAGAACATTAGAGTTCTGAAGGAAGCCTCATTTTTGTGAGTTAGATTAATTCTTCTCATTGGTAAAGTCTTGAATACCGTAGAAAATTACAGAGAAATTTTAAAATCTCAAAAGCCAAACCTTCTTTGCTCTTTGCCAGAGCAGTAGTAGTGTCTGGGGGAGAGAAACTGGGATAGCACCTTAAACAGCACTTTAAACCTGCTAAATAAAATATTTACTTTGGGCCAGATCCTGTCCTGGTGAGTACTGTGGTGGAGCTTGCTTATGGTTAAGTGTATTTAATCTCCTCCTAGGACCCAAATGATTAGCATATCATGTCATGGGGAGGTATTTATGGGAATGGAAATGTTTTTGGGTGGCTTGTGTTCACAGGTTTAAATCAAAGCTGAGCATAGAGTTTTAGGGCCTTATTCACAGTAAATTTTATGTTGGTGAAAGGTTATGGAATGGGTTTCCATACCATGACTGCTTGCTCTCACAAATCTCAGAAGAGATATGGACTCTGAGACTCTGAACTTTGTTGTGAGTGGGTTGTTTTTTCTTTTCTTTTTATTTTTGGTGGTTTTTTTTTTTTTTTTTTTTTGGTGGGGGTGCATGCCAAGGAAAACAAGGGAAAAGTTCCTGACATGCCAATTTTAATTTTGCAGTGCTCCTTTATGCCAAACTTGCCACACCAACGTAATCTCCTGTAACAACTGGGGCTCCAGGATGAACAGCTGTTTTGTGGGTCTCACTTAGAAGCTTCTTTCTTAATACCTGTGTCTGATGGAATTTGAGTTATTACACCACTGGGTGTGTAACTAACTCACTGCTCACCAGTTAGTGATATCATTGTTGGGTGATCCTGGTTTTGGAAAGGAGCTTCTTCACTGCCCTCCTGAGCAATCTCTTGGGCTGTAAAGCTGTTCCTTGTGACAGCACAGGAGTGTTAGTGCCACAGAGCTGTCCCCACTGGCTTCCTCACCTATAAAGAGGAGAGAAGAGGAATAACAAGAGGTAACTTTAGCCAAACAGTGAATGTATTCCTAAGGAAATGTTTAAAACAGGCACAGAAACGGATCTGTCACTGCCCCAGTGTGAGGTGGTTTATGTACTGTGTTATTTGTGTCATGATTTAGTGTGTTATGTCATTTGGTAAATGCAGGACAAGGGTTTGCTGGAGAAAAAGAATAGATGTGAATACAAAGGACTGTAATGTTCCTGTGCAATAACTTGTCCATAGATTTTGGAGGTGTGGATAACATTGCTGAATGGGCAGGGAACAGAAGAACACAAAAGTTTCCTTCTCAGTTTTCCTATTTAGTCCATATGTAGATTTCTGTTTCTACAGAAAAGAGATAGAATGAGATGAATGAGGTTTTATGCAGGGTGATGTCAGTGCAAGTCAGAAATAAGTGGCACAGTTATTGCCTGCTCCAGATCTGATGGTTTCATCCCAACAGACCCAAGTTATGGACACCTGTCTGTAGCCTTATACAGATGGATAACCTTTTGAAGCACATAAAATTCAGCCCACTCCTGCTGTCCACTGAAACAGTGAACTATAAGGGCCCTTCCCCAAATCCTTAGGCCCTCACAAACAGTTCTACAGAATTCTAGTCACTGTGCTAATGCAATAAAGTACTTTGTCAGTTTTGTCGACAATGCCTAATGATAAAAAACATTTTAAGAAAGCAAAGAAATCTCTAAATGAAGTGATGTCTCCATATAAACGTGCATAAATACTTCTCTGAGGAGTGGAGAAAAGTCATCATTTTGTGGCAGGTAAAAAAAGTTCTCTAATTAAGAGAGTTTTATTGGTCTTAAAGTGATTGTTTAAAGTGTGGTTGCGAGGACCAAATCTTGCATGCAAATGCATAGTGCCAGAAGTAACAGGAGCTAAACCAAGCAGAATAGGACATAAAAAAAAATCCTGATAGTAATCTGGTTTCCTTTATATTTTTGCATAGTTCATTCATTTTTCAAGTTTGTTGTTAGAATTGCATTTATGGTAAACTTGACTGCCGTTTGCAGTTCAAGTTAAAGAGAATGTTTTGGTTTCAGTGAAGCAGATATACTAAAGTTGGCTTGATAAACCCCCATTGGTATCTTCAGGGAACAAGTAGATTAAACAAGTAATTATACCATAAGGCTTTTAGAAGTTAGTAGATTTAAATACATTGTATGAATCTCATCTTAATGTAGCCTTTTGTCTATAGTTCTTCCTGCCAAAAAAACCTCCTGACAGGAAATAAACATTAAAATAATCTTTAATCCCTTGTCTGGTCTATTACCATTAACAATTGATGCACTTTAATTTTGTGGGATTTTAACTACAAAATGGAATGGCTAAGTAGTGATAATTGGGTTTGGAATTATACGGTCATTTATATCAACAGAAATGCAAGTGGCTGGGAGGGTGATTAATTATTTAACATTTCCTGGCTGTAGTTCCTATTATAGAATTTTCTGATATATTCTGCTGTGAACAATTATCACCAAATGAGGATAAACAAATCTGTGATGTGAAGTCTTATTTATAAATTAAACTATATTTAGAAAATGTCTGTTTCATTTGCATTTTCCCTTTCTGCTTGACAGTACTGTCACAATCAGCTTGTTTTCAAGGTTTTCTGCCCTTTTGCTAATTCTTCAGGTTCACACCCCAGATTTTGTGCAAGAAAAACAGAGCTTCAGACATCCTTAAAATAATTCCCATTCCAAATAAAGATGCAGTTTATACAGTCATAGTAATGTTTGCATGTTCTGTTTCCCTTTCATTCCCTGAAAATAGAATTAGGGCATGCCAATGTATTAGAATTTAATCCTGTGCTGGCATCAGACTACATAATTTAATATGCCCAATTCATGAAGATTTGGGAGAAGAACATTGGTGCTTCCCTTCTTAAGTAGGGTTCTTTGGCATTTGAACTCTCATCCTTGGAAGCTCTGTCTCAGGAAGTTCACATTTCACATTCTCTCTCTTACACGGAGTCTGACTGTCACTTTGGTGCGTTATGCTCACGTTTCCTTGTTGAAAGAGATACAAGCACAATTTGCAATTTGTTTTCCTTTTACTTTCTTACAATATATTTGCTAAAAAAAATTCATGTGTATGCTGCTTGTCTGACAACAGAACAGAAAGTAATTCTATTTATTACTTTCCAAACCATTTTTCCTGACAGTTACACTGAAAATTTTCCCATCGCTAATTTCCATTAAAAACCTCCAAATGAGTACAACCCTTAGTCTGAAAATGGTTACTAAAAGCATCTGAGTTTCTTCTTCAAGCAGAACTCCTAACAATCATCCCTGGCAGTCTTACCCAGAAAACAAAATCCAGTTTACATGCTTATATATCAACAAAGAAGGAACAACAAGATGATGATAATTATTGCTAGTGCAGTGTCTAGATTGTTAGTCACAGATAAGGACCCAGCCACATTAATAAATATGCAAAATCAACCAAAAAAGATTGTTCCAAGTCCGTACTGTTTAAAATTTAAGTGTTAATCAAAAGTCAGGGATACAGATAGATAAAAAGAACAAGCGTATAATGAGATAATATTAATCAATATGATAGGCCCTGTTTTTAGGCATGATATTTTTCTGATGCCAAAGAAAAGATTAGATACCAAAGAAAAGGAGATTTTTAATGTGGATTATGAAGTAAGATAATGAGATAATATTGCAAGTGCTTGTGGGCAGATCTGTAAGCAGAATAAAAGAAAGCATGAAAATGCTTGTTTGAAAATTTAGGAAGTCATCAATGAAAACGACTATCTTGAAGTCGATCTAGGGTGAGCGTAGACATGTTGATAGTGAATCAGGGATAAGCTGGATTAAATTGAAGAGTTCTCTATAGACAGACTACAGTATTAGAGGAAGAAAGGATGAATTTGTCGTGAAAAAGTAAGTTCTCTAGCAAAGAGGCTCAGCATAATGAGTGTAGGGGCAGAGAGAAAAGTGGGTGAGGTATTTGTAGGTTAGACCTTCTTTGTGTGTTGGGTAAAATTCTTACAGCTAAAAAATTGGCAACAAAGCAGACAGAAATAGATCAAGAAGAGAAATCTAGAAATAGAGCGTGGATGAGAAGTAAGTTCTGGTGAGGTAGCAGTGATGGCCAGTCTAAGGTGGGTAACACTGAAGGGGAGTTGACCAAATGCATTTTTAGAGAGAACGTGGCAAGAAGTCAAAGAAAATTACAAGATGAAAGAACAGGCAAGAATATCTTCAAAACCAAGATGCAGGAAATCTTTTCCTGGTTCTTTGCACAGCACCTGTGCAGCCTATGTTCATACTCCCCATCTTGAAGTGCTTAATGGCTTTGACATTGAGAGAAAGCATTTTGGAAGAGGCTGTCCTGGCTGGGTCAGCTGGTTCCAGTGTGGGAAACCCTCTTGTCAGTAATGTTGAATATTGAGGGACAGAATGCTGTGGGCCCCTGATTGCCCTGGGAATGAATCTATAACGATCAAAGCTCTCAATCCGTTCAGCCCCCACTTCCTCAGCTGCAGGGCCAAGGCAGAACATGGCTGTGCACTTTAACCTTTCTCCTGTCCTTTATTAAAGATTTGTGCCTCAGCCTAGTGAGTCTCTGGTAGCCTGACGTGTGTGTGAAGTCTGGCAGAGGAAGTGCAGCCACGTAATGTGGTGGAAGTTTGGGGGTGTAGGGCATCAGCTGAGATGGGCAGGAGCCCAGTGCAGATGAACCAAAATGCACAGTTCAGCTGCAAGATGAGGGACAGGGCTTAGTGGGGTTGTGGGAGCTGGTGACTCAATGTGCAGTACAGGGCTGTGAGAGAGCCACAGTATTAACACGTTCTTTGTTCATGCCAGAAATAGATGTGCTCGTCAGCCTTTAGAAATTGAATCTAACTCAACAGCAAAGTGTTACACATTCACAAACATTGGATTTGATTTCATTTTAACACACTCGTTAGGTTTCACACTCGGCTTTCCCGTATTTTATGTTTCAGTGTGGGCCTTGAGCTACATTTAAGTTTTTCCCATAAACTAAAGCAGGAAGGTCTATTAGATAAACTGTGTAAAATCATAGGCTTCATTTTTCTTTAGGCACACAGCACAAGAATAGTGCAATGGTGCATCATCGCTGCTGGGTTTGTGTCATTGTCAAAATCTTGGTCTGAGCCACTGGAGACAATTTGAGACTTTATTCATCCACACACATCCAGTATTTATCAGGTGATGGACCATTAGTTAATGCGTCAAACTCAGCAGTATGTGAGGAAGTGGCAGTGGGTAGAGCACATTAACATGTTTTTCTAGTTCACACTGATCTAAATGACCTGAAATCTAATTGTGTGGATTGCTTATGTCTTTTAGCACTTACTGCCATTTAGCAACTGTTACAGTTACTAGAAATATATCCAGGTATACATAAATACAGTTTAGGGGAACGTTTTACTTCAGAAGATTAAAGTATGTTAACACTGCATGTAACTAATTAGAACATATAGTAGAACATATAGCAAATGAAATGTATTTTGCATTTTCAAATGAAATTTCTTTCAGCAGATGCTAATACATATTAGGACATCTGTTTATATTTTCCTTCAGTCTCTTTTTTAACTGCATCTTATTTAAAATACTGTTGTCAGCTGAAATAGTATAGCCTTAAACAATACTACTTGTATATGTAGTTGTGAACTCGTATGTCTGCTTTTGAGATGTCTTTCTGCATAAGCAGATTTTTGTTTTGTTTTGTGTAAGTGAAAGATGCGTAAAAAGTTGTTTTGCTTCATTTAAATTGGAGCAGGGATGAAAAAGGCAGAAAGAAGTCAGTAGAATATAATGTAATGCTATCCCCACTAGGTAAAGTTGTCCAATTATGCCTGGTGTCAGAACTTTTCAACATTTGAATGGCTGGGAGGGGATACTAATTTCAACCTTAATGATTGCTGCTTTAGGAGTCAACATCACAACACTTCACTTATAATTTTAGCACATCTGTCAGCCTGTGCTAAAAAGGAGCCCTGGGCTAGTGGGTGACTGAAGATCCTTTTATCCCTAGAGAGGATTATGTATTCCCTTCAAGAGTGGGAAAATAAAAAGGTTATAAATACTCACCTACTTCACTGCTGCCCACATTTGCCCAGTTGACAAATAGTGACTTTCACATTCTGCTTTTACATTCATAAGCACAAAAATAAATAAAAACTATGCAACTTCTCATTGTATAGCACTTATGGAAGCAGCCCATTTATAATGTCACATATTCTATAACACTATATTGTCCCTAAGCTGGACTTTTTTCATTTCAATAGATCACATTGATTTCCTGTATGACTTTATCTGCCTAATACAAAGTGGGATTGAACAGTTATTTGTCTGGATTTAGCTATTCCTTATCAAACATTTATGATTTAGCTGTTGCTACAACATCTTCTTGTAAGGTCTTTCTTATTTTTATCTTTTCAGGAAGGGTATGAATGTGATAACAGGGCTGTAATAAATCTATCTCTTGAAAATGAAACATATTTTGGGAAGCTGTGTGCTATCGGCTGTCAGGGGAGGGGAAGTTGAAGGGGCAGGACAGTCATGCAAGTGGATTGTTCCTAGGATGCTGTGGGCACCTATTAGTGAGAATGATTGACTCTTCTAGTGGAGGGTATCAGTGCATTGAGATTGCAGCCTCCTGCCTGCATGGTAGGCTGGTGTTCTGGAGATGAAACTCCCAATAGAAAAGGGAGTTTTGCCTAACCAGGGCAAATTTAGAGAGCCACCGAGGCTGTAGGGTGAAGAAAAATAGCACAAGTAATAGAAAGATCAGGAGGTTTGTGCCTTCTCTGTTTATAGAAGTAAAAAAACGTAAGATCTCAGTCTTATTATTTCTGTTTCTCTTTCAATTTCTGTATTTGCTATCTGGAGAGGAAAACAAAATATATGAATACTTATAATAATAATAATAATGACTAATTTAATTAAATGGGAGTGGGATGTGCATGACAATAGGACATTTTTGTGTTGCAGCTTATTTTAAAATGTAGATTGAAAGAAAAAAATCGTAGTAAACCTATCCATTGTGTATCCCAGGTGTTTTAATACTCCTAAACAGAGCATTTTACCTGAACATTCTCCAAACAACCTCATCATACAAAAGTAATTTATTTTTCATTACATAATGCTTTTCATTCAATGATTTCAAAACGCTCTGCTAAGTGTGCTTTTTGAAGTGCCAAACTAAGTGTCATATAACCCTGGGGAGATGTCTGCTGGTTTTATTGTACCTATTTTGCAGACAGGTAAATTCAAACACAGACAGATTAGCAGACACCCCGTGAATGAGTAAAGGAGGGAAGACCAAAATCCTAATTCCTCCCTGCTGAGAGCCAACCCTAAGCACGTGCTCCTTTGTTCAATACTCAAAAAATGCTCAGGCTGTGTGTAGGGAAAGAAGAGAAAAAAAAAAACTTTGCAGAATCTATAAAAGTTAATAATTACCTTATAAAGGCTACTTATCTGATAATGAACATTTAATACAGAACCATAAATTTGCATGACACTTAGAAAATGTTCTTTTGTTTTTGTCTTCAATTCCCGAGTCTGTTTATAGTTAATTTTTTAACCTGCTTAACCGAGGTTGTATTCTGTCCTGTCTCCTTTTTTATGTCTCTTCACCAGTGCTTTCAATGACCTCTCTACAAGTTTCTTTATATAGAAACCTGCTATGCTGTCTTGAATGCACAAGGTCAATAATGATTACCCTCTAACTTTGAAGGGCATCCCCCTTCTCCGCTTGCAAAGTGTATCAAGCCACAAAGTCCCTGCATCCCATAATTGTAATTTCTCTTATGAAATGCAGAATTAAGAAAGGTATTTTTATTTCCCAAACAGTAGAGCTTTAGTACATAAGTATGTTAAGCCTGGTAAAGTCAAGATAGAATATATATATATTTTTTTTTTAATGCAGGAAAGTAGACCTGATAATTTATATTTAATTTAAAGCAAATCCACATTAATGGAAACATTTTTTTGAAATATATTTCAAAAGAAGTAAACAGCCTGTTCTTTTTGAATATGTGGATGGAAAGCTGGATTTCTGTTGTTTAATATCCAAATGATGTAATAAGAGATGGTATTTATTTTTTGTTTCTGAAGAACTGTATCATGATCTCTGCACACTGTAAAGGCTTCAGAGACTTCAGCATGATCTGTACAGAAAAGCTGCTACTACTGTGAACTGTAGATGATTTATGTAATGAAATATGTCTATCTTTTGGAACCAATGGTCCTCTAATAAGTATCAATAAACAAAGTCAGTTAAAAGAAACTACAGAAAGGCATCTAGTGATAACAAAAAAATGCTTAAATTGAATTGATACTATAGCAGGCATTGACTGTGTCATCGCACAGCTTAATAGCTGGAGCCCTGGTTCAATACCATGAACTTGGAAGGTTTCCTTAATGAAAGAACTGATGTTTTCTGTTCAGTAGCAGCAATAGTTTAACTTTTTAAATTACCTGCTTTAAAAGTTTACATGCCACTAATTGCAGTACTATATAAAAGGAGGTACTGTATTGGCTAATATCAGAAAATGGGTTCTCAGACATTGCTGTGAATGTCTGAGAGTAATTTAAAAATATATGAGTAATTTAAAAATAACTTAATGTAGATATTTTATTTAACATTAATATGTTAAATACACACTGCAATTCTTTTGACCAACAAGTAATTCAGAGTTCTATTCAAGTATGTTCTCAGAAAGCTGCTAATTTGGTTTTCAGTGTCTTTTCCATCAGTTATGCATTTTCAGGATCTGCTGGGAAATATTATTTCCTTCCTCCCCCCATTACTATACTAACAGCTCAGAAAAAGGCGTATAAGTTAGAAGAAATGTGTGTTCATGTAAATATCTAAACATATATAAATTAGCTTTAAAAATTGAATTCACTGAACATGAATAGTCACTTAAAGTGTAACTGGAATTGACTGTGTCATGTATCAGCCTAATAGCTGGAGCGCTGGTTCAATACAATGAACTTGGGAAGGTTTTCTTAATGAAAGAACTGACGTTTTCTGTGCAGTGGTTGCATTCATCAGACCACACAGTGTTCATTACACTACAAAGGACTGACAATGTGAATTGTTAGGATCATCTATTAGGTAAACCGGATGGGGACAAAAGATAGCAGTGGAATGAGAGACTCCAGTACCTCTGCAGGATGTGGAAGTCTGACTGCTTTGATGACCTTTCACCGGTGCATTAGCATCTATTCACTGTGGGATCCCAAGTTCATTCCCTGATTCTGCTAACCAACACTGGCAAGGAGCCAGTGGTAGGTGCCTTCATCTCACTAGCTGATGACACAAACTAACCCTATACTTTATAAGGCCACCTTCTTTAATTTGCTTTGTTTCAATACCCTGGAAGTTACGGAAAAATGGGCACTCACTAGCAGTGCTAATTAGACACTAAAACCCACCTTGGTGTGTGTTGCTGATTTGGAGAGGTGCCATACACTGAGGTTGATTTCTTCAGAGGGAAGATGAGCCCTGTGCCATCGGGAAATAGGGGAAAAAGCAGACATGCTGATTGGCAAGGTCGAGGCTGGAAGGCCCATCGCTGACTCAGGAGCAGGCACGTTAATTCAGTGGGGATTTGCATCCACTCTGTCCCTTGCTTACCTAATAGGAGCATTGTTATGCTGTTTCATAGGGAGCTTAGCGACTGAAAAGGGAGATTTAATAGTAAAGATAAAAGTTTTGCTTCAATTCTCCCAACATCCAGTTATTAAGAAGCTAGTCTGCTCTGAGGCAGCTCACTACAAAAGCATTCCCAGTTACAGACAGGGGTTGTGTTAAAGCACGTAACAGCTTTAATTCTTTCCTGCTGATGTTTAGAGAAGATGTGTTGGTATCATGCACTGTTTTTCCTCTCACTTGCAGTGTTCAAGCTGAAGTTATTTGAGGGTTACTAGCCTAAAAGTCCATGCCTCAAGGTCGTTCCCCTAACCTTATTTCTCACGTGTTTAAATGTATTTATATAGATAGGTAAAATATGGTAGCTGCTGCCACATAACCTCGTTTCCCTTGCTGACATCTCCAGTGGATAGAATTGAATATAAAGCTGTTATTTGGGATGGGGACATGTAATGTCAGACCTGCTTTGAGCACGGGGTGCAGTCAGTCCACCACGCTCCCTGCCCAAGCAGAGGTGTCAGCTCTTTTACCTCACCTGCCACAGCCACCACCACTGCTACCTGACAAACACATAAGGCATAGCAAAGGAAAAGCACCTGAGAGGTGCTGAAGTTGCAGTGAATTTTGCATCCAGCAAAAATTACTAAAGAATTACTAAATTACTTTTTTATTTTTTCAGTTTCTTTGAGCTTGTTGAAAATGCTGTGTGTATTTTGATTCCAGCATCTGTGTTCTTGCTTTTCTTTTATTCGTGCTTCTCTGTGGGCTGGAATTAGTGCCTCAGTGACAAGTGTTCCACAGTTCTATGGTAACTGCAGTACCATGTCAGGATTTTTTTATATATCATGATTTTAAGAGGAAATATCAGGATTTTCAGAGCACATCAGCCAACTGGTCAGCCAATAAGACCAGTATGATGAAGATGTGTCTTTGTTGATATAAAATAGAAACTAAAGACTTTCAGTTAGTTTTGCTTGCTTTTAGTTTCTTTTTCTTTTCTTTTCTTTTCTTTTCTTTTCTTTTCTTTTCTTTTCTT